>NW_027649840.1:340000-345000 GCF_965287045.1 Carcharhinus amblyrhynchos | reverse complement strand
CTTTGTTTCTGTCTCTCTCTCTATCTCTGTCTCTCTCTCTCACTCTCTTTGTGTCTCTGTCTCTCTCTCTCTCTGTCTCTCACCCTCTCTGTCTGTCTCTCTCTCTCCCTCTGTCTCTCTCTCTCTCTCTCACTCTGTCTCTCTCTCACTCTCTCTGGCTCTCTCTCTCACTCTCTGTCTCTGTCTTTCTGTCTCTCTCTGTCTCTCAATCTCTCTGTCTGTCTGTCTCTCTCACTCTCTCTGTCTCCCTATCTCTCACTCTGTCTCTCTCAGGCTCTCACTCTCTGTCTCTGTCTTTCTGTCTCTCTCTGTCTCTCACTCTCTCTGTCTGTCTGTCTCTCTCACTCTGTCTCCCTATCTCTCACTCTGTCTCTCTCAGGCTCTCACTCTCTGTCTCTCTCTCTCAATCTCACACACACTCTCTCGGTCTCTGTCTCTCTCTCTCACACTCTCTCTGTCTCTTCTCTCTCTCTCTCTCCCTCACTCTCTCTCTTTCTCACTCTCTCTCTGTCTCCGTGTCTATCTCCCTCTGTCTCTCTCTCTCTGCCTCCCTCTCTCACTCTCTATCTCTCTCACGCTGTCTCTCACTTTGTCTCTGTCTCTCTCTCTCTGTCTCTCTCTCACTCAGTCTCTCTCCCTCTCCCTCTGTCTCTCTCTCTATCTCTGTCTCTCTCTCTCACTCTCTCTGCCTCTCTCTCTCACTCTCTGTCTCTGTCTGTCTCTCTCTCTATCTCTCACTCTCTCTTTCTGTCAGTCTCTCTCACTCTCTCTGTCTCTTTCTCTCTCACTCTGTATCTGTCTCTCTCACTCTCTCTGTCTCTCTCTCTCTCACTCTGTCTCTGCCTCTCTCTCTGCCTCTCTCTGTCTCTATCCCACTCTCTATCGCTCTCACTCTCTCTCTCCCTCACTCACTCTCTCTCTGTCTCTCTCACTCTCTGTCTCCCTCTCTTTCGCTCTGTCACTCTCTCTCACTCTCCGTCTCTCTCTCTCACTCTCTCTGTCTCTCTCTCTCTCACTCTCTCTCTCTCCCTCTCTCACTCCCTCTCTGTCTCTCTCACTCTCTCTCTCTCTCTCTCTCTCTCACTCTCTCTCTCTCTCACTCTCTCTGTCTCTCTCTCTCTCTGTCTTGCTGTCTCTCTCACTCAGTCTCCCTCTCTCTCTGAATCTCTCTTTCTCTCTCACTCTGTCTCTTACGCTCTCTCTCTCTCTGTATCACTCTCTCTCTCTCACTCTGTATCTCTCTCACTCTGTGTCTCTCTCTCAGTCTCTCTCTCACTCTCTCTGTCTCTCTCTCACTCTGTCTCTCTTTCTCTCTCCCTCTGTCTCTTTCTCTCTCTCTCCCTTTCTCTCTTTCTCTCACTCCCTTTCTCTCTCTCTCTCTCACTCTGTCTCCCTTTCTCACTCCCTCTGTCTCTCTCTCTCTCTCTCGCTGTCTCTCTCTCTCACTCTCTCTGTCTCTCTCTCTCTCTCTGTCTTACTGTCTCTCTCTGTTTGTGTCTCTCACTCTCTCTGTGTCTCTCTCTCTCGCTCTGTCTCTATCTCTTTATATCTCTGTCTCTCTCTCTCTCACTCTCTCTGTCTCTCTGTCTCTCTGTCTGTCTCTCTCTCTCTGTCTGTTTCTCCCTCTCTGTCTCTCTCTCTCACTCTCTCTGTCTCTCTCTCTCTCACTCTCTCTGGCTCTCTCTCTCACTCTCTGTCTCGTCTGTTTCTCTCTCTCAGTCTCTCAAACTCTCTCACACTCCCTCTCTCTCACTCTGTCCACTCCCTCTCTCTCTGTCTGTATCTATGTCACTCTCTCTCCTTGTCTCGGTCTCTCTCTCTCTCTGTCTCCCTCTCTCCCTCTCTCTCTCTCTGTCTCTCCCTCTCTCTCTCCCCCTCTCTGAGTATCTCACTCTCTGTCTCTGTCTCTCTGTCACTCTCTCTCCTTGTCTTTGTCTCTCTCCCTCTCTATCTATCTCTGTGTCTCTCTGCCTCTCTCTCTCTCCCTCTGTCTCTCCCTCTCTTTCTCTCTGTCTCTTTGACTCACTCTGCCTCTCTCTCTCTGTCTCTCTCTCTCACTCTCCATCTCTCTCTCACTCTCTCTGTCTCTCTCTCTCTCTCACTCTCTCTGTCTCTCTCTCTCTCACTCTCTCTGTCTCTCTCTCACTCTCTGTCTCTGTCTCTCTCTCACTCTGTCTCTCTCTCTCTCTCACTCTGTCTGTCTGTCTCTCTCTGTCTCTCACTCTCTCACTCTCTCTGTCTCCCTATCTCTGACCTTGTCTCTCTCAGGCTCTCACTCTCTGTCTCTCTCTCACACTCTATCTCTCTCTCTCTATCTCTCTCTTCATCTCTCGCTCTGTCTCTTAATCTCTCTCTCACTCTCTGACACTATCTCTCTCTCTCTGTCACACTGTATCTCTCTCACTCTGTCTTTCTCTCAGTCTCTCTCTCGCTCTCTCTCTCTGTCTCTCTGTCTCTCTATCTGACTCTCTCTGTCTCTCTGTATCTCTCTGTCTGTCTCTATGTCTCTCACTCTGTCTCTCTCTCAGTTTCTCTCTCTCTCTGTCTCTGTGTCTCTCTCTCTCTGTCTCTCTGTATCTCTCTGTCTGTCTGTCTCTCTCTCTGTCTCTCTCTCCCTCTGTCTCTCTCTCTCTGTCTCTCTCTCACCCTCTGTGTCTCTCAATGTCTCTCCCTCTCTCGACCTCTCTCTGTCTCTCTCTCTCCCTCTGTCTCTCTCTCCCACTCTGTCTCTCTCTCTCTGTAAATCTCTCACTCTCTCTATCTCTGTCTCTAACTCTCTCTCTCTCTCCCTCTGCCTCCCTCTCTCTCTGACCCTCTGTTTCTATCTGTCTCTCCCTCTCTGTCTCTCTCTCTCTCTCCCTCTGTTGTCTCTCTCCCTCACTCTGTCTCTCTCTCACTCTCTCTGTCTCTCTCACTCTCTCTGTCTCTCTCTGCCTCTCTCTCTCTCTCTCGCTCTGTATCTCTCTCTCACTCTGTCTCTCTCTCTGTCTCACTCTCCCTTACTCTCTCTCTCTCTGTCACTGTCCCTCTCTCTCTCCCTCTGTCACTCTCTCTATCTCTCTGTCTGTCTCTCTCTTTCTCCCCCTCTGTGTTTCGCTCTGTCTCTCACTCTCTCTCTCACTCTCTGTCTCTCACTCTCTCTCTGTCTCGCTTTCTCTGTCTCTCACTCTCTATCTCTCTCACTCTGTCTCTCTCTCTCTCAGTCTTTCTCTCTCTCTCTCACTCTGTCTCTGTCTGGCTCTCTCTGTCTCTCTGTCTCTCTGTATCTCACTGTCTGTCTCTGTCTCTGTCCCTCAATCTCTCTCTCTGTCTCTCTCTGTCTCTGTCTCTCTCTCTCTATCTCTCTCCTCTCTGTCTCTCTCTCTCTCTCATTGTCTCTGTTCTTCTGTCTCTCTCTCTCTCTCTGTCTCTATCTCTCTCTCCCTGTCTCTATCTCTCTGTGTCTCTCTCCCTCTGTCTCTCACAATGTTGCTCTCTCTCTTCCTCTCTCTATCTCTCTCTCTCTCCTTCTCTGTCTCTCTCTCTCCCTCTCTTCCTCTCTCGATCTCCCTTTCTGTCCTTCTCTGTCTCTCTCCCTGTCTCTCTCTCTCTCTCTATCTATCTCTCCCTGTCTCTCTCTCTCTCACTGTCTCTGCCTATCTCTCTCTGTCTCTCTCTCTCCCTCTGTCTCTCTCTCTCAGTCTGTCTTTCTCTCTGTCACTCTCTCTGTCACTGTGTTTCCCCCCTCGCTCCCTCTGTCTCTCTCCCTCACTCTGTCTCTCTTTCTGTTAATCTCTCACTCTCTCTATCTCTAACTCTCTCTCTCTCTCTCTCCCTCTGTCTCCCTCTCTCTCTCTCTGACTCTCTGTCCCTCTCCGTTTCTCTCTCTCTCTCCCTCTCTGTCTGTCTCTCTCTCTCTGACCCTCTCTCTCTCCAGATGCCTCTCTGTCTCTCTCTCTCTCCCTCACTCTGTCTCTCTCTCTCACTCTCTCTGTTTCTCTCTCTCACTCTCTCACTCTCTCTGTCTCTCTCTCTCACTCTGTATCTCTCTCACTCTGTCTCTCACTCTCTCTCTGTCTCTCTCTCACTCAGTCTCTCTCTCTCTCACTGTGTGTGTCTCTCTCTCCCTCTGTCACTCTGTCTCTCTGTCGGTCTCTCTCTTTCTCTCCCACTCTGTCTCTCGCTCTGTCTCTCAATCTTTGTCTCTCACTCTCTCTCTCTATCTCGCTTTTTCTGTCTCTCATCTGTACCTCTCTCACTTTCTCTCTCTCTCTCTCTGTCTCTCTGTATCTCTCTGCCTGTCTGTCTGTCTGTCTGTCTCTCTCGCTCACTCTGTCTCCGTCTCTCACTCTCTCTCCCTGTGTGTGTCTCTCTCTCTCTGTCTGTCTCTCTCTCTCTCACTCTCTGTGTCTCTCGCTGTCTCTGTCTCTCTGTCACTCTCTTTCACTCCTTTTCTGTCTCTGTCTCTCTCTCTCTGTTTCTCTCCATTTGTCTCTCTCTGTCTCTCTGCCTCTCTGTCTCTGTCTCTCTCTCTCTCCCCCTCTGTCTCTGTCTCTATCTCTCTCTGTCTCTCTCTCTCCCCCTCTGTCTCTCTCTCTCTCTGTCTCAGCCTCTGCCTCTCTGCCTCACTCTCTCTCCCTCTGTCTCTCTCTCTGTATCTCTCTCTCTCTCTCTGTCTCTCTCTCTCCTCTCACTCTCTGTTGCTCTCTCTCACTCTCTTTGTCTCTGTCTCTCTGTGTCTCCCCCAACTCTTTCTCTGTCTCTTCCTCTCTCTGTCTCTGTCTCCCTGTCACTCTCTCTCTCTCCTTGTCTCTCTCTCTCTCTGTCTCTCTCTCTCCCCTTCTCTCTCTCTCCCCTTCTCTCTCTCTCTGTCTCTGTCTCACTCCATCTCTGTCTCTCGCTATCTCACTCTCTGTCTCTCTCCCTTCCACTCTCTCCGCCTTTCTCTCTCTGTCTCTCTCTCTTTCTGTCTCTGTCTCTCTCTCTCTGTCTGTCTCTGTCTCTCTCTCTCTGTCTGTCTC